>NC_080061.1:5936257-5983757 GCF_026212465.1 Amaranthus tricolor
AGATAAAAATAAATAATACATAATTAAAGTATTGCAAAATGGGCTGCATGGATTCCAAAAGAAAAAGCCTACTCGGCGTCCACTTCCACGACCAGGAAGCCGAGTTGACGTTTTTAGCTGATAGTTTTTACAAAGTTCAAACGATGCTCATTTCTTGCTCGGTTATCGGAATTGGACATATAATATACGGTTGGAAAGCTCTTGAAGTCTAGTTTCTAATACCGCAAACCTTGAATTAATAAGATCTTTGTATCAAAAGTTATGGCCAAAAGAGTAGACATATATTAAATTTCAGCTCAAAACTTTTGCATTATAAACACTTTTCTACTCTTTTGCTCATCTTCTTTGTAGAACATCTTTACCCGAGCTAAAATCTTTCTTAATAAACTCCGTCATCATTAAAATTATTAGAATTATGCTTAAAACAATCAAAACCATTCAAAATCAACATGAATAACCAAAACGAGTGAAGTGGCATAAATCTTCAAAATAATCACAAAATTACTAACAACGACCATCGTTAAAGAGTATAAAATGATATAAATAAGTGCAAATAATTGCACTTATAAACTCCCCCTGCTTAACCTTTACTCGTCATCGAGAAAATCAAGGTTGACAATGAAAAATAAAGGTTAAGACAAGGTGGACAATTATAGAAAAGTATTATTAATACTTTCATTTTTGTAAATAAATCTGGCAGGAAGCAGTGCTTCAAGCGGCGTTACTTGGACAGGATCACTCTCCAGCTTGATCTTCTTGTTGGCAGGATTAATGTTCTATTAAGAGCATCTTAACCATATAAATTAATTTAATTTACGGGTATTGACATTTTTTACATATTAATAAGTAATAATAATATAATACTCCGATGAAAATCAAGATCAGATATATTCAACATATATACTGTTTATTTTAATTTAATTTTATCTATGTGTTTGTAATTTCGTTTTTATTATAATTTTAAAATTAAGATTTAAGTTCAATCATTAATGTAGATTTTTATTAAGTTGGTCATTTTCTTGCTTCTATTCCACTTGGCTCTTTGCATCTTCACGAGTTACTTAATAATTTCTTTCTGAACCTTAAATTAGTTTAAGTTCTAAAAAGTCAACGTGACAAAAAGGTTACGGGTTCGAATCTTAACTACCCCTTAAATTCAAGTGAAGTATTTAAGGAGGGCATATGTTAAATCTCCACAAAGCCACACTTTTAGCCTAAAGGCCTCTCGTGTGAAGAGGCGTTAGAATATATAACATATGTCCTTTTTGATTGAGTTTGGTTACTTAAATCATAAACAAGAATTAAAATTAGCAAATAACATGTTGCACTTTAACTTGCTAATATGTTTATATCAATAATGGAAACATTTTGAGGAGGATGAGTTCAGAGTTATAATTATTTGAAAGATTCACATAATAGGGATTATTTTGAATAATTCGATTACAATTGGGATTATTTTTGTGTGATTTTAAATATTATTTTTATTATTATACAACTAGCCTATATCTTGAGATTTTAAAATTTGGAGACATTCAAGTAGTATACGCATGAATATAGTCCTACCTACTCACAACTTATCAACAAAATTTAATTGCTGTTTAATACAATATGGAAAATTTTAAAAAGTCGAAGGTGTATCATTTATAAAGTTAAAGAATAAGGGCTTTGATAGAACATATAAATATAAAAATAAAAAATAAAAAAAAGTCATTACTTATTCAATCGAAATAGCTAGCAATCGATTGGGTGAGTTTTAGATCATGTTGTCTTTTAATCGGATTGACTTTGACACCTACTTAGATCAGATTATTGTCTATTTGATCAAATTCAGGTGTTCTAACGAGTCTAAAAATTGTAATTTATTTTTTTTCAAGAATGTATACAAATAGCTTATATTTTGAGGCTCGAAAATTGAAAGCATATTGCATGTTACACCCCTGTCAATTTTAAAATTGGCTAGAAATTAAACCAAAATCCGATAAAAAATTAGTGGATCAAAAACCCAAATATAACTCGATCATCACTAGCCCGAAAATATCAAAAAATAATGACTCAAACTCAATTGTATTTAAAACTTAATCATTTAGATTGGTTTTTCAATTTTAACATTTTTTGTCATTATTTTTAAGTTAAGTAAAGGAAAATTAGCAAATTGATGATTAGCATTCTTAATACAATAAATTCAAAGTAATTTATGTAAATGGCAAGCAACCAAAAAATATTCTATTTGGCAAGAACAAATATGAACAGATATAGTACTATAAGTAGGGGTGTTCAAAAAACTCGATCTGATTCCAGAAATTCGGATATACGATTTTTCGGATAATGAAAATTATAATTCGACTTTAAATCTTATATTTTTTTTTCTTTTAAAAAAAATTTACGCTTTATACATAATTATTTAAGTTCGCTTTGCTTTCTTTCATTAATCAATCTAAATAATAGATAGAATATTGGATTTTCAAAAGTCATTAGTTGTAGTTGAAAATTATATATAGTAGTATATTCAACAACCTAAACAAATGTTTTTATAAATAAAAAGTAGAAAAATAACATAGAAGCACATCATAAATACTCATAATTCATAAATCATGGGAAAAATCATACTATGAGTTATATATGAAGTTATCAAAGGGGGACAAATTAGGAGTATGAATTTACAACTAGCAAAAATGTTATCATTTAATTTTGCAATATTATGCAACTTAATTAAATTAATTTTAAACTTAGATCATTGCTTGCGACAAATATCTCTTAAAATGCAAGTGGATGATTAATTTAAACAAATATATTTTGAACAAACACAGCCCTTTCCAAATTCCTAGCATATACCAGTTTGACTATATGATCCATCTACATGTTGGCATTTAAGTAAACTAAAAAGACTCGTTAAACTTCACCAATTACATCCAAAAAAGTCAGCCCTAATATATTATGTAACACCTTGCCTTAAAAATTTTCTATATATAGCCTCAAAATAATACAACAAAAATTATAGTTTCATAATTAAATTATAAAGCTAGAAAATATATATTATATCAAGCATTATAATTAATTCTAGCTATAATTAATTAAACATGAAAATGAGCAAAGTTTTAATCTTGGTTGCTTTGATGGTGGTGCTTGTGGTATTACCCGTACTAGCCCAAGAAGGCGTAGACGTTCCGGATTGTGTCAACCAGCTCGACGACACTTGTGGGCCGTTCGTTAACTCGACCACCGCTCAGCCACCAGCGGAGTGTTGCGAGCCACTAGGGATGGTGATTCAGAATGATGTTCAATGCCTATGTACTATCTTTAGCAGTGTCGAAATTATTCAGACCTTGAGCCTTAACGTGACTGAGGCATTGACTCTGCCTATGCGTTGTGGTTTCCAATTTGATTTACTTTCTGCGTGCCAGGGTAATTTTCTTTTTCTCTTACACGTCAAAATATGAATTTATAATGCCATATATGGTATATAGTAGTTGTGGGACCTAGCACATAACGGAGTAATATTTATAACGTTTAAATAGGAATCTACTTAATAAATTCTTCAATAAAAATGTCATACGACATTTACAATAAAATAACAATCGGTCAAATATATAATAATTTTAGTCAAATAATATTCTATATAGAAAATGTCACAATCATTATAAAGGAGATCTAACACTGAAGCTCAAACAAAATTCTATATTTAATTTCTAGTATACTTTTGGTGGAAGTTTAATTGGAGTCAAATGACAACATTCAATTAATAAAATGATTTTTTTAAAAATTTTATTCATGGCAAGCTAGTTGAATATATACTACAAGCTTGGCTAGTAGTTTTAAATATATACTACAAGCTAGTTGAGTACTTTTATATATTCCTAACAGGCTAGTAGTTCATCATTCAACATATTAACGTCCAGTTGTCTAGTAGTCGATATTAATGATGGAAATGATACAAGCATAAATGTAAGTTTAACAATCATATTTGTTATATTTCTATTATATAATTATTTGGATTTTTCATAAAATTTATTTCAATGCATTATTATTTCGAGAGGTGATATTTGTAATAATGAAAAGTTGTGAACAAAAACTTTATTTTATTATTAATTTATCATTATTACCATAGAAATGTGCATAATAATACATTTTATGATAATCTACAATATATATCATTTTTATTACCATTACATAGTAACAATGACCATACAGACCGTAAAAATATATACCTCCATACTTGGCCTACTATCGTATTTATACTATTACTATCAACATTTAAACCTACCAATTTCTACTATTTATTTTTATTGATTGTCTCACTTTATATATCTTTTATTATCCACCGTAGCAACAATGCATCATCAACACTTTAATTTCTTTGATTTTTGTACTCAGTAATACATAGACGTCTAAAAAAGAAACTGAAATAGTATATAATTATAGTATTAGATATAATGAATTTTGAATATAATACTCATCTTAAATTGGAGGTATTAAAATGTAATTTCTGGTGTTGTTTTTCGTGCAACAGCTCTTGCAGAAGGCCCAGCCACAGCTCCTGCTTCAGGTTTGAGATTTTCATCTCTTCTTAAAAAAAAATTTTCACGTATATTTATTAAAATGAGACAAACTCAAAAAAATTGAGTACTATATAAGAGTATATATACTTTTCTTAATTTGTACTTTTATTTTTTAACTTACACCATTTGCTTTTTCACTTTAATCCTATACATGTTTTAAATCGTTAATATCTCTAATTATGCAAATTAAAAATTTATGAAAACTAAAATTAATAACTTATTGATTTTGCAACATAAAAGACAAAAAATTACTTTATCAATGAATTTGGTATTTAATTTTAGTTAAAATAAATCAGATGAAAAAATAATTTAAATATGTAAATATGAATTAAAAAGTAATTAAGAGACCATTTCCAAAATAAAAAAATTGTTATGTACATACTTTGGAACGAAATAAATAAATGTTCAAGGTATTTTTGAAATTACTTAAGTTGCGTAACTTATTCATAATTGTACATAATCAACGCAAGCTGCAATAATAGTCTGAGGTCATGAGCTATGAGAGTTGACTATTAATATAATTATAAAATAATGAAAAATAAGTTTCAATATTACTCGTATATAGGGGCGATTTGGCGAAGCTAGAATTAAAAAATCAATCAGGTATTCGAGAAAATATTTGACAGTAGTAGCAATATAATAGAAAAATCCCCATGGATCAAACTGAAAAGTAAATCTTAAGAATAGGCTAAAAAAAATGTATATTTGAGAAAGTGAAAATAACTGTATTTAATTTTAAATTTGAAATATAACTTAAATTCCCAAATGAATGTAAGTACATTTGGATTGTTTTTAATTGATTACTTAAAACATTAAAGTGATCACTCACAGTTAAAAAGTATAGGTATAATTTAAGAGTTACTATTTATCCTTAAAATAATCACCTATAATTTTAAAGTAAATAAAAAAAATAGACTAATTGTTTTTTACGGTGAAATAGTCTTATATAGGACTTGGTGGTAATATAAAATTAAGACTTCAAACATTATATTCATTGCAGTTTTAAGCCAAGTTGGCGCTGCGAGCAAGTTGAGCAACATTGCCTCCACTGGAACAGTTTTATTGGGCTCGTTCTTTCTTTGGGTAACTTTTATGTTCAATTAAAGGCCCGAATAATGTCATTGGGCCTGGACTTGATCATTCAACTCTTATGTTCAGATTTCAGCTTCTTTGCGTTTTTTGTGTTTCGAAAAATTTTCCTGTTGCTAATGTTGATGTTTCTCATTATTGGCTGAGTCATATAATGTAAAAGTTTGTATAGACTTGGGCAATACTATTTTAGTGTGTATTAACTTAATAATAATAAGTATTTTCGAAGCATTGTAATTTGTATGTGTTAAGTAAAAATACTTACAACCCGTATGGTTAGTGATACTAAATAGTGGTAATGAGAATAATTTATAATATAAAATTTCATCAAAAGTTCCATATAATTCCCATGGTAATGAAACTTTGATAACAAAAATGGTTTTTTGTTTTCAAATTTTCATTACCACCTAATACCACCTCCCAATGGTAATGCCTTTAAATGAATTTTATGAAAAAAATGAAATGATTGAAGTTGGACAAGCATGACTATCAAGGTAACCAAGAGATTTTTCAACCAAAATTATATTAGTTTTTCATTCACATTACCACCTAATAGCCTAATGACTATGTCATTAGGATTAGTACACAATAAAATGTTGTCCACCAAATATATATATATATATATATATATATATATATATATATATATATATATATATATATATATATATATATATATATATATATATATATATATATATATATATATATTATTGTAGATTATTATATGGCATTATAATATATCACATTATTATATTACCTAAAATTATACTCCCTCCTATTCACTTTAAGAGTCCCATTTAGCTTTTCAGGAATTTTAAGGAGAGTTAAAAGTGGGATGCTAAGGATAGGAAAGAGAGTAGTATTATGGGTTTTTAATGTAAGGGAGGAAAATTAGTATGGGTAATGAAGGGTATAATTGAAAATAGAATAAAGCTATTTAGGGCATAAAAGTCAAAAACCCATACCAAAAATACAAATGGGACAATTAAGGTGACTTGACCATAAAAGGAAATGGGACACATAAGCTGAATAGGAGGAAGTATTACATTACATTATATTAAACTCACAAATATTTTTATTTTAGAGCCGCACTGAATTATTTTCAATTTATAAGATTTTTTAATGTGTAATGTTGATAAATATTAATGCATAACTGTTCGAAATTTACATTTGTTAGAAACTTTTTATAATTGTTAGAAACTTACAAATGAAGTTATTTGTGTGCATTTAGATTATTTGCAAAAAATAGATTAAAGATAACAAATAAAGAATAGAGATGGTATTATATTATATTATACTCTCATAACAAAAAAACTTTCATTATTTTAAACTCCGAATCACAGCATGGCACGCCAAATTTAATGAAAAATTAGCATCGACAGACGACAAACATTAAAAATCAGACCACGTTTAATACATTTTCTATCAAAATTTGAGAATAATTGTGAAAATCAAGAGCATAATTGGAAGTAATCCAAGTGAATTTGAAATATTGATAGCACCATTTCCATCTGCTTTTATGCTCTTACCAACATCTGCATAAAAAAAGAAAATTGACAAAATTCCTACGTACAAGCATAGAGCTCGATCTGTTGAATTATGCTTCTAAATCATTATTTATTACATGCCTGTGACTAATACTTAAGATTTATTTATAAATTTTAACTTAAAATTTATAAACAAATCATAACTATTAATCATTATTTCTAAAGCTAGCATACAGTAAAAAATTATTTTGAAAAGATTTTATCAGTAACAAATTAAAATTAAGGTAACTAATCTCTTTAAATACAATTTCATTGTTATACGGAGAAAGAAAATTATATCCCATCAAATCTATCCCTTTTTTTACTTTTTAATTCATGCGATCTAAAATTCATAATGGTAATAAAAAAAATTATACAACCCATTTAGTATTAAATATTAAATAGTGAAAATGATAATGAAAATTACAACTAGTGTAATTTGGTAGGAAAAATTCTTGTCAAGTTTAATACACATGCTTATTTTCCTCCATTTTATCTTATTTTCTTCATAAACATTTTTTCTAATTCATTACCATTTGAAAATGTGGTATCAGATAGTAATAAAAAATCATGAGCAAAATATTTTCTTTTGATCAAATTTTTATCATCATGGGAATAAAGTGATACATTTCATAAAACTGTACACTAATCATTTCTATTACCATTATTTAATATCAACAATCAAATTGACCATTAATTTTTATACATAAACCTTAAGATTTATGTAGTGGATTAATACTTCTAATATATAATTAATGATGAAGGAACATAAATGAATACTTGATATTTTAGTAATGAAAGAAATATATCCTCGTTTTCTAATGTTTTTTCCGTTTAAAATATTCTATTTTGAAGAGGAAAATTTGATTTAGATTTTTAAGACATATATAAATTAATTAATGATAAATATTTCTATGTGAGATTTTGTTAGATTCGTCTTAATGTATACTTTTTACTATATTTTTTTATAATTTTTTATAATGCATATTCAGAGATATTAAAACTCAAAATTTACTTTGAAAATTGTGGAAAAAGTAAAGGAGAAAAAAAATGAAGGAAGTTTATAGTACGTACCTTTGCACATAGTGTCAGGAGAAACGTCGATCTTACATACTTTGAAAAATTCAGCCATTGAACTCAAATAAGAACCCAAAGCGTTACAAACACATTGTCTGTTATCTTTAATTTCTTCATCCCACTCAGGACAGCATGGATACTGAATGTCATTAGGGTTGCTCATAACAGACTCAAATAGTTTCGTATAATTAATATTTTTGGCGCAATCTCCTAATTTAGTGCTAATACATGCTGGTGTTTGTAATGTTGGCATTTGTGTTGGCATCAATGTAGGCGGTGGCGACGTCGTTTGGGCGGTGGCCAAACTAACCATTTCCACCACCACCACCACCATCAACACCACCACCTTCATCATTATGTTGTAATTTTAGTATTAATATATATATTTTGCTTAAAATGTTTTGGTGTAAGTATATAAGTTATTTGCTGTAGCTTTTGTTTTATAGCTGCCATGCTGCTGATAAGTTATTGGGAGGCCAGCTTTATTTTAATTTTTACGTGCTTCTCATGAACTATTTTCATCCCAAAATAATTCAACAATATTATATATAGCTAGTCTGTTGAGAAATCATCTCTCTGAGTGACGTATTAAAAGTCCAGCTTATTTAAAATTAATGTCTACTTACCGTATTCTTATTGTATACTTACAATATTCATAATGCTTACTTATCGTACCTTAATATTTACTTTTAATATCTTAACTGTCTACTTGTATCATTGTTAATGCTAACTTATAATATTTTTGAAAAATATATTTTGGGCCGGCCCAATTAGAGTTGGTCTCTCATAAGGACCGTCTCTCACAAGAATTTGTGTATTATATGAGACTGTTTCACCATGAGATATGATAAATTTGGGTTTGTATACCAAATTCGTACGAGAGGAGAGTTGATTGCTCATATATTACCTGATGAAATTCCATCTTAAAACCAATTGATAATAGGAAGAGTATCTATATTTCCAACAAGATCAATGGCCCATATAATGAGTTAACTATTGTTACTCTAATTGATCAGTATTTTTAGATGTAACTAATCATTTTAAGATTATAAGTGATCACTGGAGACTGTAAATTTAGATTGGTATGCCTAAATAGTCTCACTCCTTTGTATTTTGAATTTGTCAAAATAATGAGTGAATAAGCCGGCCTACTTAATGATAATTTAATCAAACTTAATATTCCATTTGAATAATTGTTAGATCCGAAATTTGTGGAGTTCTATGTTTAAAGCTAGGGTGGCTTGATTATTTCATTTGACTCAGTTAGGCGATTATAATTTATATGCGTTATAATACAAGAAATATTTTATAAATTTTTTGATCATAAATTAAAATTTATGATATTCAATAATAAGGTGTAATGTTGCTAATATTTGATTCTCAACCACGTAAGTGATCGCTATTGATAATATTGTGATAATGTAATATTATAGTGCCTCCTATTTAGCTTATTTGTTTATATACCTTTTTATACTTGTTGAGATGATATTTTAATAATTTTTAATATCTGCACTTGCATATTATGAAAATTTGATATTAACAATCCGTATATTAAGACGAATAGATTTAACTTTACTACATTTTAACTTTAACATTAAAAATAAAATACAAATATAGTAATAAATGAGTAGTAATTAACTAAAAAGTAAATGAAACTAATAGGTAGAATGAGAGGGACAAGTGAGTACATCTTTAGTTTTATAGTTTTGTTTCACTATACTTGCTATATTTGACATTTTACGCAATCTTATACGTTATTTTCATCATTTATATAATAAATTATACTAAATATTATGAAAGTATGCAATTGAACAATTCAAACAAGATCTCACATGACTATATTTTTTCTTACTCATTAGCCACAATATATAGAACAAGTTTGAATGATGAGCAATGTCAATAACGACAGTGTAGCGTGTATTTCTGAACGTAGGAAGTAATAATTTTTACGTTCCGAAATACTTGCAACATTTGACTTTTTGCGTAATCCAATATACTAATCCAATTATTAATTTATCTAATTATGTATACTAAAAAATTATAAAAGTTGGTATTAATAATATTTGCATTGAGACAAATCAAACTAAATCTACTTAACTATATTTCAACTTAAAAATTAAAAATTATAATAATAAATTAAGAATAATAAATAAATAATAATTATTCTAGTGTTGAAAATAATTTGGAATAGTGGAAAGTAGTTGCAAATAATACAACAAATAATATGAAATTGTTAATAAAGTAACATTTACCAACTACCAAGGTGATGCTTTATTCATTTGTCATCAATGACATCACGATGCTAGCTATTGTTTTGCTAGCATGTTTAACTCCCTTTCATGAATATTTTTTGATAAATTCAATGATTCTGTGTATGATCTTCTTAGAGCAAGGAAGAAGTATTCAGACATTCGGTACATGTTATTTGGAGTTTGTACTTATGTTGTAGAATTTCATTATTATTGCTTGTTTTATGATTCTACACAAAACTTGTATGAGATGGTTTCACCGTGAGCCATGTGCTATATTTGAGTTAAATAGTTTAATAATAAAAACTTTTAGCATAATAAATTTTTTTTATGGACTCATCTCACGGTAAAATAGTCTCATACAGATTGGGTTGTTCTTTCTAATACACTCCTATCTTTTTCTATTTACTTTAATTGTTTGAACACATATATATTTTAAAGGTTTTTTGTATCACAATTCAAAATTAAGTAATTTATATAACTATATTAATTTGCTGTTTCAAAATTATTATTGCCTATATGAGGATCGGAATTCATACCAATTTTTTTAAAAAGAAGGAATATCTCTTAAATTATTAGAGCTTACCGTCCTCAAATTAACACCTTGTAAAATAAATTAAAGTTTAAATGAATATTTAAGGTGATAGATAATAATGTTAATTTTACGTCCCTAAATCTAAAATGGTTTAATTTGATTAGAGGCAGAGCAAAAATTAACAAATTTTTAAAAAGTTTTGTACATTTAAAAAATAATAATATTTTTCTAACAACTTTATATTTTTAAACACTTAATATATAATACATAATTTAATATTGAGAGGTTTAATTTAATATTAAGAGTTATGTGCAGTCAAATATATTCAACATGTTCAGAACCTCCCTAAATTCGATCAATAGCCTACTCAAATAAGGCGGATGCAAACTTGACTTGATCCAAGATGAATCAAACTATACAATGAAATGTCAACTTCAATTTTTACAATTTTTACTTTGACAATTGATCTATCTATTGTTTTATCCTATTCAAAATTTTACATTTTTACCGTATAACGTTATATATTTTAATTGCAATATTATTTATTTAATTCAAAGAACTAACAAATTGAATTGGGTTAATTTGAACTTGACTAGAACGATGGAAACAAATTAATAGACTAATAACATTCTTAATCAATAAAATGGCTCATAATATAATATACTCGACTCAAATAGATTAAACACCAATTTGACCAGTTGAACCCATTTGCTAAGAAACATAAAATACTACTCCTTCGGTTCCTTTAGAAAATCACTATTAAGTTCAAATATGTAAAATCTTTTCAAGTCAAAATGAGGTTTTCTTAGAGAGACGAAAGGGAGTATGAAGTATATAATTAAGTTATACGCAAAGTTACATGGGGTGGCGGCTTTAACGTATATCGAAAATGCCATTCTTTATATTTTTGACTTTAACCCCTCTTATTAAAATATGACATATAGTTTAAAGAGTGTAAAAATATAACAAAAGTTACTATAACTCGTTGGTTAAAGTAATTTGTAATCTATGGTTAAGGACCAAATTATAATTTAAACTATTATTTTTTTATACACTAATAAATTTATATTATAATGTCATTACTCTTTATCTTTCATAATTTCTCATTCATCCTATTTAGTGTGTGTTTAAGTGTAAATGCCAGTATATTAACGGGGAAACAAAAAGTGCACACACTTCATAAGCCAAGGAAATGTATACCATTCGAAAATCATATGGTCATGGGAAGAAGGGCTCCAATAAGTGTGTACACTACCTCTAATTTATCGATACAAGATAAATCATCCCAACAAAGACGCTGTAAAGCCCAAAATGAAATTTTGGTAAAATGTAAAACATGCAGAATTTAAAAAATTATTATATGTATTTTAATATTCTTCAAAAATATAAATATAGTCATCAAAACAATTACAAAATCAACACAAAAACACGTCATTCAATTGCAGGAAACACTCCAAAATTCTCTGTTACAAAGCGTATGTATACAGAAGATTAACATAACATAGGAGCTCTGCATACTAAAACAGGAAATATGCCAAGACAACAGGTAGGCTAGCGACAAAAATTGATCCAATCTTATTAGCAGCTCCTGGTGTATCATTCCAAATAAATTTTGTCAGAAATTGATATCTTATACTTTCACCGTTTCAATTTATTTGTTACACTTTAACTAAATATCTCTTGTAGTTTCGGATCAAGTGTAACCAATAAATTGAACTGGTATCGGTATGAATTAAGTACTACCAAGTTTCTCCCTCAGTCCCATTAAATTAATATTTAATTATAAATTGTGAAAAAATATTACCATTATAGAAAAATCAATAAGACTGAGAGAGTATAATCAACTTTTCACGTTAATTGCAATGTTAAGTACTTTATTTTTAACTCTAAAGTGGACCATTCAAATTTCTTAAAAGTCAACAAATCATTATAAAAGATAAATATAGAAAAGATTGTTTTAAAATAATTTATTTATTTATCCTCTATTTATACAAGAAATGACATTCATAATGTCCCAATTTGTTGTAAATAATTATATAAATGTCTTAATGTAACTGCAATAATGTTGAATTAATTATAAATATTAATTTTAAGGGTGTGTTTGAATGAAAGTTGTTATAATTAAGAAGAGGAGAGATTTGAAGGGATGAATGATTATTTGTTTATATAATAAATGTGAAAGAAATAATTTGAAGGGATTAACTAAATAATTTTTTAAAGGTTTTAATATTTTCAAAATTAAAAATGTTTGAAAGAAAAACACTCATCTGTTTTCCTCCTTCTCATTCCTTTCTTTTTTCCGACCCTTTCTCTTCCCTTCCTTTCTTTTCTCTAAAAATTTTATGCAAACATGGTTTTAATTTTTTCTAGTCAAACAAAAAACTCTCAAAAACAAAGGGAGTATTTTTAAGCTAATATTTTATGATAATATTAGCAAAACTTCTTAAATGTATGTAATAATTATTTTCATACACACAATATATCAAGTAATTCTTAACAAATTAATAATTATTTTCTTACACACAATATATCTAGTAATTCTTAACAATATACTCTTCGTTCTAATAAAAATGTTGCAAATTTGCTACAAAATTATTATGTAAAATAGAAAAGTTTAAGAATAATTCTTCTGATATGAATGAGTAATACATATGATTTAAATAAATTACCTGTGACATCTCCTTTAGGTGTAGAAGCAGGACTGAAAGCACTTGGGCTTTCTGTTGACCCTTTACATTAAAAAACTAAGATCAATAATTAAATATACACATATCATAAAATTTACTCCTATATTTTACTCATTTAGCAATATTTAAATTAATTCGAAATATTGTTAAGTGAGGGGAACAACGAAATATACTTGTATTACTTGTCCCTTCATGACGTTTATCTACGAGATTTTACAAAATTCACTGAAAAATTAATGCAAATTGAGTATTAACTCTTTTGGCCAAATTAAAGAAATTGAGTATTAATGCTGATTAGTAATTAGTGTACTTAAAAGGAGTAAGTGATGAGATTCAATTCATGAGACCTTATTTATTAATATGGGAGACAAAATTACCTTAGGTTTGGAAAATTATAATTTGTTTAATGGAAGAATGGAGAAAACAAGAAGATTACCTTGTGGTGGTTCCGTTATAGCTGGAGACTTAGTAGTAATTGTCCCTTCACCTTTAATCATAGTTTAAAGTTGAAAACTGATTAATTGATATTTTCATCATTATTATTCATAGTATAAACGATTGCACATTGATTTATATGGTCCAATTGGGCTTAAATACATAATTTGAAGGCAAACAATATATCCTTCTTATAGATAGAATAGATATAGAGATGTATCTTTATTAAGCCGTGATAATCTATCATATAATGTAACACCCCGGCCTTTTGGACCGTTGGTGATTATTCATGAAGACTGTAGACTGGACTCACAGACCAACACAAGACCTTTTAGTGCACTTTGGCCTCACCCGTGCACACCTAGGAAAACATCCCAATAGGTCACCCATCATAAGATTACTCCCCACTAAGCGCACTTAAATATGGAGTTCTTAGCAAACGGGCTCCCGTGAAAAGAAGATGCATTTTATTGATATGAATAATCTATCAATCATTTTTAAAACTAAGTATGGGGTATCACACATAATCTCACCATGGTCCACTGATGTGGACACAGGACACCCGTGGGCTCGGGCCCACAAACCCACAAGTCAAGAGCGTTGACTTGCATATACACTTGGTGAGGTTCGTTGTTTCCCAAAACTATATGGTAGGAAGAGGATTAGCTCACCAAATCTATATTTCAGTCAACAACCCACTATTTTATCGACGTGAGATCTTATTTCACATGTGAAGCATTTCCAAAATTATTGTAAAAAATAAAAATATAGCAAAACTAATGAAATTAACTAATTTACTAAAAATAAAAAGGTAGCAACAGCCATGCATTATAGCTTAAGTCTTAATAATTGTGATAAAAAACAAAATAAATGCATGCTTAAAACTTTGTCAAAATATATAGTACCTGTGCACATAGTATCAGGAGATACGTTAATCTTGCATCCTTTAAGAAAATTAGCCATTGAACTCAAATTAGGACCAGCATAGTCGCATACGCATTTTCTATTGTCTTTAATTTCTTCATCCCATTCAGAACAACATGGATACTGAATGTCATTAGGGTTACTTATCATCGAATCAAATAGTTTTGTGTAATTAATACTTTTAACGCAATCTACCAATTTTGTGCTAATACATTGTGGTATTGGTGGCGGTTGGGGAATTTGTGTTGGTAACGGTGGCGGCAGGGTTGTTTGTGCGGTGGCCAAACATACAATTTCCACCACTACCATCATCAACACCATCACCACCTTCATTTTGTAAATTTGTATTATTAGATTTAATTTAATTTTTAATTTGTTTGATGATTTGATGCAATTATTAGTTTGATATTTGATGTAACTTATATAGCTGCTTAATTATGAGTTATGGGAATCCGGTTTTGAATTTTGTACGTGCTTCTCATGAATTAGTTTTATCGCAAATAATATAGAAGTAATTAGTTAACATGCCGGCCTACTTATTATTGTTGATTTCATTAAATTTAATATGTATTTCATTAGAATAATTATTAGATCCGAAATTTGTGGAGTTTTACGTTTAAATAAAATAAAAGGGTGTCTTAATTATTACATTTGACTCAATTACAGATAGGTTTTTTTTAAAATCAAAATATTCCTTATAAAGATAAGATTTCATAATTTCAGTCATTGATGTTATTGAATGTGTAAGACATATTGTTTTTAGTTGATTTTTTGGTTGACTTTTTGCTTTTAACTTTTTAATTGATCAAATTATAAATATGCCTTTTGCTTTAGACTTTTTAGTTGACTTTTTCATTTTGACTTTTATTTTATTGACTAATTTATTCTCTAATAAATAATTATGATTTATCAGATAATGTTTATCAAACATCTCCATAACGTACAGCTAGGCATGGCCACGGGGCGGGTTACCCGGAACCGAACCGGTCCCGAACCGCTTGGAACTGAATCCGGAACCGGAACCGTTTGCGACAGGTTCCGAACCGCCACGAACCGCGAAACCGTGAAACCGCCGGAAAAAAAGTTGTCGGAACCGTGAAACCGCCGGAAAAAAACGTCGTGAACCGGGTAAAAAACCCGCGGTTTGGAACCGGAACCGGTCCGGGAGAACCGGTCCAACGGTTCCATGGAACCGGTTCTGGAACCGGAACCGGTCCGGTTGAACCGGCTCAACGGTTCCGTGGAACCGGAACCGGGACCGGTCCGGTTGAACCGGCCCACCGGTTCCATGGAACCGGTTCGCCAAAAGTTACCGTTTATGACCGTTGAACTAGCCGTTGCATTTTTCATTATAAATACTCATCAATTTCAATCATTTTCATTCACAACTCATCTCTTCTCCTACTCTCTCTACTTAATTCTTTAATTACGCAATTATTCTCTTAATTAAATAATTAGTCTTTTAATTATTTCTTAATTTAGTTAGTTACATAATTAATTATTTATTTATTTCTTAATTCTATATTTCTATTATTACTTCAATATTATCAATCATGTCTTCATTTTTGAAAAAAGCCACAAAAAAGTTACTAAAGTGGCAAAATCATTGGGAGGTTCCAGTTCGTCCAAAAGAAAAGCCACTTCTACTCCGTCGGTATCAACAACACCTTCCATTAGTAATTATAATTATGAACATAATTATCCGGAAGGGTACGACCCGGAGTTACATAATTATGCAGAAGAAGTGGAAAGAGAAATACAAATTGATGAAGAAGAAGAACAAGAAGAGGAACCAACGACCCCAATTGGGATAAATATATCTCGACAGTCATCAACAAGATCACATGAAGAACAAGGAGAACAACAACAACAAAGACAAGCTCGTGGTAAACGAGTCAATTTCCAAACTATCGGTTAGTTTTATAATTTTATTCTTCAAATTAATTAAACTTTAAATTATTTATTTATTTAATTATAGTTTTATAATTTTAAATTATTTATTTAGATGAAGATGAACCAGTAAGACAACCTTTTCCGGCAATGCCACCTCCTAGTGGTAGAGCTGTTTCACATGTGTGGTCGTATTTCACAAAAGAACCAACCGAGAATCCAGATATTTTCTTATGCACTTGTCAAATTTGTGAAAGTCAAGGAGTAAAGCCCTTAGTTTCATACAGTTTCGCCAGAGGTAAATACTTTTTAAGTTTTTAATACATACTGACATACATAATACATTGATACATTATATATTCATATTTTATAAACATTTATTTATTGTGTTTTGTGAATACGTGTTAGGTGGTGGTACGGGATCTTTTAACAAACATTTGGCAAAGAAGCATGGAATCACAAAAGAAACTCATGCAGCAAGCGGCAGCGGGACCACAAGTGGAAGCCGACAGACACAATGGGACATTCCCATCATAGTTAACTTATCTTGCCAAGCAGGCATAAAAAAATTAAGTGATTTATTAGAACCAATTAGGGATATAGTGAAGTGGCTTAGGATCGGAAAGATAAAAAGACGATATAAACAATTATGTGACCAATATCAACTTAAAAAAGTGTATTGGTCATTAGATACTCCTACACGTTGGGGCTCAACCAGCGATTTATTAAGAAAGGCGATTGCTTATCGTCTAGTAATAACACAACTATATAGTGAGTGTACAGATAGTTACATAGCTGATGACACTTGGGAGTTAGCTATAGGTGTACATAACATATTAGAAGCGTATGACCACGCGACTAAGATTTTTTCTTATGTTTATGAACCGAATGTTCACTTAGTAATAAGTGAATGTATTACTATTTTTTATCATCTCCTTAAATATACACATGATGATACTAACCCAAATTTGAGGCCGATTCTTGCAGATATGATGGAAAAATGGAAGACATATTTTACCGATTTTCCTTATATTTATGGAATCGCAACCATTTTGGACCCACGTTTTAAAACTGAGGTCCTTACTAAAGTAATAGGATTTTATTACCAATCGTTAGATCGCCCGTCTACTGATGTACATAATTATTTAGGAACATGTAAAAAATATTTAGCAGAACTCTATGATTTTTACGCTAGTGTATATAACCCGAAACGCGATATGTCTAGGCGTGCTAGCGTTTCGGCACGTCCCTCTTACTATAATTCGGTAATAGCTAACATAATGAGTCAAGATGATAGTTTTGTAGGATCATCTTCTTCTTCCTCGACCTCATATTTATAACTAGATAGTTATCTTAAACACCACTTTGAAATAGACGAAAGTATCTATAATATTTTGGAGTGGTAGAAAGAAAAATCTGTAAAATTTCCCATTTTATCGAGAATTGCAAAGGATATCCTTGCAATTCCCGCGTCAACAATTGCGTCGGAGTCTGCTTTTAGTGCAGGTAGAAGAGTTTTGGACGAAAAGAGATCTCGTCTTGCTCCACATAGTATTCAAATATGTGTTTGCAAGAAAGATTGGGATCAAGCGGAGATTCGAACACAAGGACTAAGGAATGATGATGATCAAGACGACGATGATGATCCATGGATGATAATGGATACATCTGCATCATCGTCAGGAGGAGAGTCAGCGGAAGCATCTAACCAACCACATGATGATGACGAGGACGATTAGGATCAATTCGACAAGCGACAACGATAAATCAACATTCAACAACTATAAATAAAAGGTATGACAAAGAACTACGTGAGCTTTGATTCCTTCGGGATACGTAGGCAGCTTAGTATTCCTTTGGGTACTATGTTCAAGTCCATTTTCTCCCTCTTTTTTTATTAATCATCTTTATCGACATTATCATTGATTCGTTTCTTATTAATTTATTTTTTTCCATTCTTTTTAGTAAATATTTCAATAACGATGACAACTTGACATGCAATAAATTTCGCTAATAATCAAGTAATCATCAAAGGTACGTCCGCGATATTATAGTATTTTTTTATTATACAAATATTTAAAGAAAAAAATGGAACCGATGGTCCGACCCGCCCGTCCCGTGAGTTGGAACCGCCGGAACCGCCTCATGAACCGCCAAGGAACCGTTTGGAACCGCCAAGGAACCGGAACCGGAACCGGAACCGGAACCGTTCGCGACAGGTTCCAAATGGAACCGGAACGGAACCGGACCAACCCGGACCGTGGCCATGCCTACGTACAGCTACCAAACATCCACAAATAGTTTTAGCCAACTGTTTCAGTACATTACAATGCTAATTAAATATTATGCTTGAATATTGAATATTTGATACATGTTAATAAAATTTTTTTCTAGCTATTTTAAAAAACAAGCTAACAGAAAATGATTATAACGATTATAAATTTACAACAATGCTTCATCATTATCTTGAATAATATATTTGAACATTTATACCTTTTTGTTTGAAATGAAATAACATGAATGTATATTATAAGACTTCTTTCACAATATGGCGAATCAGGGATTTTGGACAAAAAAAAAAAAAAAATAATTCTATATTCATCAATTAAGATTGTATTATTGCCCAAATGAACAGCATACTGCTTGAGAGAAGTCCAACTGAATATCCAATCTTCTTAGCACCATTTGTATTTGCATTACCAGTTTCATTGCTAGTGGTGGTAGCTGCCAAAAAAAAAAAACAATGAATTCATGTACTTTTTAAAAATATATTATATTCAAATGCAGGGAGTATTAATTGATACCAATTGGAACAGAGAGAGATGATTTAAAGTTTTTTTTTCAATAAAATTAGAGTGATTATTATTCATAATCAAAAAATTAATTTTTTGTTATACATATTTGAGATATTAAGAATTGAATTAGATAAAGTGTAGTTGGACAATTTTTTTAAAAGGGGTATTATATTTTTAGATAATTCTATTTTATAAAATTATACATAAATTAATGTTGTACATCATGAATGCTATGTTTGCATGGAAGCAAAGAAAGCCAAATGAAAGAGAGGGATGGTGAAATTAGAATTCTTTCCATTTGATTGTAAAGGCGGAAGAGAGAAATGAAGGGAAGGAAAGTGAAGCAGAGGGAAGTGTTCTTTATAAATCAAATACTCCATCAATGATATGATTTAGAAAGAAAACACTCAATCATTTCGTCTCAGTCTTGTTTATTTCAAAAATGTTATCCATAAATACTCTAACGGTCTATTTGATTAGTGGTAATGAAAATAATTTATAGTGTAAAATTTTTGCAAAAATTACATGTTATTCTTATGGTAATGAAACTTTGATTATAAAAAAAAAAAATTTTCACAAATTTTCATTACCACCAAATACCACATCTTCCAATAGTAATGCATTGGAATGAAATTTATAAAGAAAATGAGATGATTGGAGTTGGACAAGCATTGCTATCAAGGTAGCAAGAGATTTTTCAATAAAATAAATTACACTAATTTTCATTCTTATTACCACTGTTTATTACCACCTATTAAACGGGCATAAACACCATAAAAGCATTGATTTAAAAGACACGAAAGCTCTACCTGGTGGAGGCATAAATAAGATTCCGGGTGGGGAATCACCTTAATACATAAAACAATGGTAAAAACATTAGTACGCAATTACGTAATTTCGATACAATATAGTTAACATACCTTAGATTGAAAAAATACAATGTTTGAAAGTTAAAAATTTTAAAATTTTCATTTGAACGATAAACATAGAATTTTTTATAATTCGGGAATCATTACTAAGTGTAATTAAGTGTTGTTTTTGGCTAATAATGTTGGGGTGCTTTTTAATTTTTCTTGTATGTTCTACGGTTGTACGTATAATCAATGTACATATATAATATAGCTTAATGCTTACGAATAATATTCAATACGTTTGGAAAAATATTTATGATACCTGGTGTTGATGGTGAAGTCGGAGAAAGAATGGAGCTTGGGGTACCTTCAAAACAAAATTTTCATATTAACATTTAAACCTTAGTTATATAAAATTTTATTTGATTGGTATAATCAATGCATATATTCTATCATAATTTCTACTTTTGACATTTAAATAACCCAATTTTACTTTTTACACGTATTTAAAAGGAAATTTTGAGCTTCAATATCTCTTAGTATGCATTATAAAAAATTGTAAAAATTATATATTTAAATTCTTTGCATCGAGACGAACTTAACTGGATCCCACATGGATATATTTTGTCTTTAATATATACATTAAAAATAAAATTTAAATTTATCTATCTTAAAGTGAAAAAATTTAATAAACTGAGAAAAAAAAGAACAAATGGAGTAATAAAACTAAAAACTTATATTTTCGACCAATTATGAACTTTGTGTTTTAAATTTCATCGGATCATGATAAGATTAGCAGTTCTAACTAGGGTGAAGAAAAAGAGTGAATACCAGGACAATATGTATCATAAGTGCCAGGAATACTGCAAGCAATGAAAATCTGATTAATTAAATTGGTAAAAGTTGGACTTTCGCCAACAATGTTCTTGATACCACAGAAGCATTCTTTGTCACTTTCGATATCTCCTTTCATCAGCGCACAACACTCTAATATTGTACTCGATGTTGTTGCATTGCGCCAACAATTTCCCATTCGAGTCCAGCAGTCTGGCTGTGCTTTATCTGCTGCAACAAAATTGATCAATTGCAAAGCCACTTAATCGTTATCATCATCATCATCTTAATTATCGAGTGTATCACGCTCATAGAAAACTATAATTAGGGTCTGGGGAGAAAAGGAAGACAACAACTCATAAACATAAAGAAGAGTGTGGCCAAACAGTCCCTCAAATCGAGAAAGATGATCCACAAATGAAACCTTAGAAAAATTCTCAGTAGTCAAATAAGATGATCCACAAATACACAAAATACGTATAAATAAATAAAAATTACCGGGTAAGAACGAATAAAAAAATGATTTGTAAAAAGGAAAAAGTAAAAACAAGAAAACCAACTAGTAAGCGTAAGAGTATTGGTAATTTAAGACATGAATAAGGCGCTTCCAACTATCATACTTCTGGTTAGGTACTCGAAGACATGTAGGTTTATATACAAGTCATTTTCTATTTGTATTTTGTTCTTCCCTTATCTGGTTTAGTTAGCGATTTGTAAATGGATTACTTGTTTGGACCGTCTAGCCCAATTCTTATAATTCTAACACAAACTCTAAAAATGCATGATCATGTTACCAATTTTCACGTACTTATATTCTCCATTCAATTCAGAGCAAATATCTATTTTTAGGCCAATTTATTTTAATTGTCCAATTTCTATTTAAGTGATGATTTTTGACACATTTAAACATCTAATTGTTATGGTTTCGTCTTTAATTTATATATGTCAACACCTTTTTCTGACACATTAGGAATATGTTTATTCATCGAAGTCTGCCTAAAACCTTGTTTAATCAGAACGTTATGAAGTCAACTAGAAGTGGGTGGATATGCAACTAAGACTTAACAGCTAGAGTGAATCGACAAAGGCTTGCAGGGATTCGACCCCTACGACCAACTTTTACAATCTACTTTCGCAACTAATTATTTATAAATTTAGCTTTTGTATATTATTTGATTATAAATTGCTAATATTGCTTTATATTATTTTGGCATCTTTATATTTTTCGCCCTATGGTTTTTTTTTTTCTTTCTATAATTCGTTAACTAAATGTATGACACATTGCCAACTTTGCTGCTTCCATTATTTGTTTTGGTGATTATGCATAAAAAGAAGAATGTATATTACCTGATGGTGGAAAAGCAGATGAAAGCTCGCTAGGGGCTAAATCAATACCTTCAAAATTAAAAATTTTAATATCAAACATATTTGACAAAGGCCAGCAAAGTAGATATATATAAACATAAAAATTTTATAAAAGTACATATAATTAATATAAGTGAATATTTACTTGGTGGTGCGAGAGATGGCACTTCACTCGGAGCTGGCGTATCTTCTACATTAAAATTGCGAAATCAGACTATTCAGTCAATAACAATAATGTAAATATTGGAAAAATTGAGATTAATTGTTAAGGTTCTTAATCATCAGTTTAATCTTTTGACAAGAGGTTATGAATTTGAATCTCAATTACCCTTCATTTAAAGTGAAATATTCAACGCTAGGTATAAGCAGGACTTGTGTTGCATCCATACTTTTAGCCCAAAGAGCTCGTGTAAGAAGGCGTGTTAGAGTATATATACACTACAACATAATTTATTTTTAGTGGAATATATTTAGTGTCAACTAATTTAAATGTCACTATTTTAAATTTTTAATAATATATACAGTGGATTTAGTAACATATTTATACTCTTTTGCAGCATAATCAAATATCATACTAAACCTTTTCGCGACATAAAATCTAGTGACATTTCTCGTAAATATCATTATAGATTATAATAACAATTACATATGTCACTAAAGGCTAAATAAAATGTAACTAAATCACTTTATAATGAAACTTAAAATAAAAACAATAATAATTACACTAAAAACAAAAATCAACAACATTTTTTTTAATGTTATTAAATTTTATGTTGTGAAAAGTTAATTTTATTATAGTAATAATATATCCTGGAGCTTCAACTATCAACTTAATATTTTAGTTGAAGTAGTTCCTTAACATTAATACTAACAATTTTTACTTCGCTGAAAATAATTTCTATTTTCTAAAAAGTTTAATAGCCTGGGTGTATTTGCTCAGAACATATTTGATTTGTAAACTTATGACATGCTACACAACATGTCTTTTTAAGTAAAGAAAAATAATTTTTTTCCAAAAATCATTAAAACGGTCTACCATGATATTAACTTAACCTATTATTTGAAGGGAAATATTTGGCTCTATGTATTAAAAAAAGATGTGTTGCGTGCATTAAATAATTTGGTTCAAAATATTCTTGTGTATATGGAGACGTGGTATAGTATATAATATATTAAAGGGTTTTAAGTATTAACTTATGGCTTTTGTAGGATGAATTGTTAACTTAACATGAAAAAATTTAAGCTAATAGTTGAAGCCCCAAGATGATAGAATATGTAATTGATTGTGGATAAAGTACGGAATCTGTTGATCATTACTTATTGTGAAATATTTTACTTTAAATAATGAGTGAATAAGATTTAAATCTATGACCCTTCTCATATTGACTACTGATACCATTTCAATAAATCAATATATTATAATATATGATTGTTTTAGCATTTTGGCTCCTAAAATTTGCTTTTTTTCTCTTTTAATTGGAGGAAAATTATAGCTTAATTAAACAAAAGTATATTACTAGAAAATTTACCCGAGGGTGAGGGAATTGGAACTTCACTAGTGCTTGGAACAGTACCTTTCAAATTCAAAACGTAACAATATATAAGTATATTATAACCTCAGATAAATTAAAAGCACCTAATTTAATATTATTGATATATCATTTTCTAAATAAAATTTTAATATGATGATAATACATTTAAAAAAAATGTATAGCAAAAGCACTACATGAATGTTTATGGGTACAACTTAACTTTAAATGAAGATTGTGAACACGTCAAAATTGTAGTTTTATAAATATTTTGTCCACATATAGACCCCAAATGAACAAATTTTTTTTCTTCTTATTTTGTACTTGTATCAATTTTTAACCTTATTAGATAGAAAAACACTATATGAATCCACTTGCATGCACCGGCGGATCTTGACGAGATTTTTGAGGGGGGCGAAGTTTAAGTGATGTGAGCTAAATAAATGACAAATCAAAACCTCTATATTAAGGGGTCCACTTACCATATCAAAAATTACTTAAAATAATTAAATAGTGCTAAAATTATTTTGATTAATACTAGTTCTTACTTCTTGATATGTACTTCCTTTGTAACTAAAAGCTTGCCCCATTGACCAAAAAGCTTTACTTTTAATTTCTTGATAATCTATAAGTCAAAACGTAGTTAATTAAATCTCATTTGATTTATCTTAATGTAAATTTTATTAATATTGAAAAATATTTTATAATTTCTCTATTATAAACAGTTACATATATTTAAGGGTAGTAATATAAACAATCATATTTTCCAAAAACAATATAAACAATCCTAACATGGCGTACTTTACTTTATTATCATTGGTCAACTTTTTTAGATTTAATAGCAATTGAAATATTCTAAATAAATGTACCCACTTTATTTTCATTCAAAATATATTACTTTACAGCTTTTGACCTGCCCCACTTAAGTTTTGCCTCTGCTTGCATGTAAAAATCAACCATCTAAAATGAAAGTAATATAAATAGATATATCTAGATATATTAAAAGAGATTAGGTTGGGTTAAGTTTGGATTTTACTCATATATGAACAGGTTATAAACCCCCTAATCCAACTCTCACCAGTTTGGTTAATTGGATCGAAAATTAAAACTCTGACCTAATCTACAACAAATTAGGTCAACTTGATATTGACCTACTTAATCCATTTAAATTTTTTGCTTTCATTTTAAGATTTTAACATTGATTACATCTTATTTTTGAACTCCAATTTAAAACTTTTTGTCTATGGGGTTGCTTATTTTGTATTTTCTAATGAAAAATAAGGAAAATATTATATGAATTTTAAGTTTAGGTTATACTTATTAATTTAACATTGTTTAATTATTTAGATTATATAAGTTTGTTTCAGATTTAAAATTTTGACCTTAACCTAACTCATTTAATAATCAGATATTATTTTATATCGACACATTTAATTAATTTGGTTAAAAGTCTCAAATAAAACCTACTTATTTCAAATTATGTTCACATAAGATTAACAGGTGAGATCAACATTTATCACTGAACTTAAAAGGGAAAGTGCAAGTAATATATAAATAATACCTGGACACAATGCATCGATAGAAGCAGTAACATTACAAAGTGTAAGAAGAGTAGATAGAGTTTGAGCAAGGGTTGCATTCCGAGAAACAACAGTTTTGACTGTACAAAAACACTCTCTCTCGTTCGTTATTTCCTGTAAGAACGAAGTACAGCAATTCTCTTGAAATTTTGCCGGCGTAGCGTTTTCATCAATGCAATTTCCCATCCTGTCCCAGCAATTCTGTTGTGCTGATAACGGTATTAACTGTATTCCCAATAAAACCGCCATTATTACCACCCTTATTTCTCTTTCTTTCCTCATTTTTTCCCTTCCAGATACTTTCTCTATAATGAATATTACTCTAATTTTTCTTTGTAAATAATTGGCAGTGAGCTTTATTATTTCAAGCATTATTTATATATATTAAAGCTAGCAAGAAAATGTCAACTAATTATCTCTTTTCTTTTAATTTCATAACATATAACTTAAAAAACTCATATATATATATATATATATATATATATATATATATATATATATATATATATATATATATATATATATATATATATTATATAGTGCAAATGATACATATAATAAAGTCAAAGCTTGAAGAAGCTTGAAGAAATATAAAATTTCTTACAAACCAACTTGTATTATAGTATGACGAAGAATGTTGGAAGACGTGCAATACGTTGATCGATAAGATTAGGTTTAGTTGACTATTAAACAGTAGTTAGTTCATTATTGTTTAATGATTGTCACGAATATGTACTAATATTTCTTCAACGCTTTTATGTAATAATAAAATGTCCATTTGCTACTTGTTTGACAAAAGTCGCTCCTCAGTGCTCATAATATAGCTTTGTCAAAATTTTAAACAACTACATTAGTTATTCGTGTAGTATTACTTTAATTTTTAAGCCTAAGTATCTCATTTCTATTTTTAGTAAGAATTTTTAACTTATGTAAATATTTTTAATTGTAGTCTCTTCTTTAATTTGTAAATATACGTGGACAGGTGATCCTGTCGTTAATTTATTTTACTTGTTTATATAATTTCTTAATATAGATACTTTTTCTTTTTTTTTTTTGCATTCCTTTATTAACTAAATATTTTTGTAAATTTCTAATGGAATTTGAGTTCTACATTTTAATGATGAACAAGTATAGTTGGTTGCGCTTTTTTTATTTGTTTAGACTTTGATGCTTTAATTTTTAGGAGTTATTATAATTATTATTAGGTATTAGAGGAGATTGTAATTCAAGTCAGTTTCAGTATGATTGAGTCTATTGTATCTTGAAGTATAACTTTTTCAAGATCCTTCCATTGACACTTTTTTTAGGTGCTTGTAGTCATTTTCCTAAACTTTTTGATTGGCTAGTGCAAGACATTTAGTTGTACATGGTCTCTAGAAAACAAAGGGTCTAATTACACTCATGGTTTAGTTACTTATTTTAGGTGCCAAAAGTTTGATAAAATTTTAAAATAAATAAACCCTTAAAAATAATTATATCTATAATTTTGCTCGTCCCTGTCATTTACATTATATAAATCAATGAATATTCATAAGTTTGTCAATTCTAATAAACTTTGACAATATATTTGAATGTATTAATTAAAGGAAGGTGGCGCAAAATTAAATGATCACAACATAGATATTGATATATTAGCAAATATATTCACATGAAATAAAAATTAGGAAAATTACCTAGAATAATTCAATTTTTTATGATTTTCCTACAATAATTTCACCTATCGATTAACTATGAATAATCCTAACATTAGGGGGTATTTAGCTAGAGTAAATTTGGATAACCTGATGACCTGCTATAGTAGGTAATTCACCAAAAAAGTAAATTGAAAAATTAATTTAAAATTAGAGAAAATATTTTAAAAATTTACATAAAAAATTCTGAATAATAAAAAGATCATTAATTTTCTTTTAACATTTTTTTCCACTTTTTATTTTAATTTGTCCTTTTTTGTAAAAAAAAATAGAACTTGCTATAGCAAGTCATCCGGTTACCGGGTTTACTCTAGAAAAATACACCTCAAAGTTAAGATTATTCATGGTTAATCCATAGGTGAGGTTATTGTAGGAAAATCATGAATAAGTTGGATTATTCTAGGTAACTTTTCCTAAAATTATTATACGTATTATTAGTGATAGCCACGATCCGAGTTGGCCCAGTTTCGTTTTCGATTCCGGTTCCTAAAAATTGAAATCTGATTCGAACCATCGGGTTCCAGTTCCAGTTTCAGTTCTAAGAGGTTCAACATGGTTCCTTAGCAATTTAGTAGGCGATTCCTAGCGGTTCAAATCCCAGATTGGGCGTGTCGGACCATCGGCCATCGGTTCAGTTCTTTTCTTTGCTTTCTTATAAATATAAAAAATCATATAAAATACTAGAATAATGTGAACATACACATACCATTGTTGATTGAAATCGAAATTTATTATTTGTCAATCGTTATTAAGACATCTACTTAATCTAAGTGGAGTTTACATGCAGTATAATACAAGTAGTTACAGGTCTAACACTCTTAACTTAGAGCAGAATATCAAAAACAAGGAAAATTAGTCTAGAATAATTGTACCTATTACCCATCTGCTGTGAATAATTTTTACTATTAATTATTTCTAAATTATTTAACTTTTGTGTATTATTTCCTGACATCACCCCTTTTGACATTTTAACTAGCAACTGCAGGTAACTACTAGTCGTTATACTCACTTCTTCTTCCTCTTTATGCTTCTTCGTTGGCCTAACCATACTCCTCTTTGGTGGTAGGTACCAATAATAGCCGGTTGAATTGTGAAAAGAGGTGCTGTCAGCAAATAATATACAAAGATTGGATTATTTAGAAATAATCAATAGTAGGATTATTCAGAGTAGATGGACAATAAGCGAGATTATTTTAAACATTTTTTTCTATAAAGAAATAGATGACGTGGGACTCATGGGCCCATGGCTGTATAAAGTTAGTTTAAAGCACAGTCAATGGGGAGTAAAAAAATATTTCCTCACCAATCTCTCTCTATATTTTTTCATTTGGACCACGTTAATTTTTTTTAGAAATATTTACTAATCTAATTTATCTAATTAATAAGAAAATTAAAAAAATTCTCACTATATTCTTCCTCCTACTTTCTTATTCTACCTCTTCTCTTTACTTCTCAGTTTTTATTTTAAAATTTATTTTAAACGGTAATGCCCATTATGAGGAAGGCCCAAAAATTTCCTCTCACGTAAGAGTAAAAACCTTACAAAATTTTTCCCAATATGGGCATTGTGTGGGAGATCCATACTCTAACAGCAAACATCTTATTTGGTATTTACACATATATTTAGGCAAGATGTAGACCACGATGAAAACAAAAATGTGTCCACATTTACAAATTAGTATAATATCTAAATAAAAAGTTTTCCACATATAAAAATTAAGGTGGGGACTACTATAAAAAGATGTCCATATATACAAACTAAGGATGGGATCACAACAAAAAGTGTCTATATATGTCAAAAATAATTATTTAAAAGAGCAATTTGATAATCAAGATAAATTAGCTGAAAAAAAACACTGAGTTACAGTGGATATTAATTAAGGTTTTATGGGTGAGTCTAATGGCTAAAGATTTTTCTTTTCATCTTTCTCATGGAAATTTTATTCCTACCACCTGCTATATGAAGATTTAGTTCTCTTTTTCTTTTATTATCCGTAAGGATTTTCTAATCTATTTCAATAACAAATAAATAAATAACTACCAATTAATTAATCAGATATTAATTAGGTGACCTAGTTTAGCAAAAGTTTTCCACATACCATAATTTGTTCCTTCTTTTACACTCTCATATGACATATACTCCATGATTCATGATTATAAAATAAACATAAAAATATAAATATATAAATATTCTCACAAAAAATAACAAAAGCACATAATTCAATTGCTGGGAAACTCCAAAATCCCCCTTTACAAAGCGTATACATTTATTCAAAAGAAAAATACAGGAGTTGAGTTCCAGTTACTAAATTAAAACAGGACATATGCCAAGAGAACAAGTAGGCTAGCACCAGCAACTGATCCAATCTTGTTCGCATTTCCAGCTGGTGTAGGAGCAGGACTGAAAGCAGTTGGGCTTTCAGTTGACCCTTTACATTAAAAAAAGACAACATTAATCCAAAGTGAATTGTCTTAGAAGTATATCTTTATAAAGTTACAACTATTAATTTAAACTTTTCAGTTGAGTTGGAAATATGGATGTAATATTATATTTATACATCGAAAAATATTATACTCCTATAAACTATAATCTTCGAATTTATGGCTTTTAATAATGATACGGTGGTTAAATCATAAATATTCCATGTATTATCTTATCACAAATGAAAATTCCATATATTAATTACCTTGTGGTGCTTCCGTTATAGCTGGACCTTGAGCAGTAATTGGCCCTTCACCTTTAATCGTAGTTTAAAGTAGAAAACTGATTAATTAGTTTTTTTTTGTTTTTTTTTATAATAATTATTATACAAAAACAATCAACAAGTCTTGTAAGAGAATGTCTTACCGTAAGACGAGACCATATGAAAAGGCCCATAAAAAAACATAAAAAAATCAAAGAAATCTGAATTCACACTTATATATGAAGCATTTTTTATTAAATAGTTTGAGCTGACCTAATTATAGTCGTCTCACGGTGAGACGACATAAGTAAAGAATTATATCCTTCATTTTAAAGTAGTGTACTTTTTACTTTTGCACAAAATTTAGAAAATTTTAATTCCTCAATAAAAATAAAATACAAATTATTTTGATCATTTATATATCAAATTATGAGTAATTAAAATAAAAAAAATTTAATATCATGAAAAATATTCTATTAGACGATTCAAACAATATCCTACTTGACTATATTTTTTCTTGCACATTAACCGCAACATCTAAAATAAGCTTGAATTACATAATAAATAGTATAAATAATCGTAATGCAGCAAGTATTTCACAAAGAAAATGTATTATATAAAAATACCTTGAGGTGGCATCATTGGAGCTTGTGCAAGGCTTGGAGCTTCACCTTCAAGTAATTTGAAAGTTAAGATCATTAAATTTAATATTATTGACTGTTACTAGCATTTAATTTGATTAATACTTTTTCCGTTCTTTTTTATCTTTCACTTTGGGTTTTTCACACATACTAAGGAAGATAGAATCTTTAGGTTGTAGTAGGTATTATTTTAATTAAATAGTAGTGTAAAGTAATGATTATATTGGAAATATGAGGTTATAATGGGTATTATTTTAATTAAATAGTAGTGTGAAATAATGATTGTATTGAAAGTATGAGGTTGTAGTGGGTATTATTTTAATTAAATAGTAGTGTGAAGTAATAATTGTATTGAAAGTATAAGAGAGAAAATAATTATAAATAAAAGAAAATGGGTAAATTAAAAGTAGGATTATAACTTTCTAAAAATAGAAAGTATTGTAAAGTGAAAGAACTTATGAAACTACCCGTTATAGTAAGGTGGAAGAACTTAAAAGAACAGAGAGAGTAACATTTATCAAAGTAAAATTTTTAGAAGAATTTGTTAATTAAAAAGTTTTATTATCGAATGAATTTTTTTTGATTAATAGAAAAATCAGTGACTCAAATCTAATACTCACACAATCAACCTTTTAGATTACATAATCGTTAAATTGGTTAACTTTCACCGTTAAATTTCGTTTGTTGAGCGTAATTTTTAAATAATAATGTTATATAGATATATGTATTACTTCCTTCGTTTTTTTGTTCTTCCTATTTATTTTTTGCACAATTTGCAAATCAATTTTTAAGTTTTAATATCTCTAATTACACATCAATAAAAATTATAAAAATGTATGATAATAAAAGTATAGATTAACACGAATATAAGGAGATCTCTAATGGATATATTATTTTTGTTATATATCTCTCAAAAACCGTAGTAAAAAATATATTTTTAAAGTGAAATATTCTAAATGAGATGAACATTTGAGAATAAAGAGAGTATTTTGAGATGAAAAAAACATGGGTTGAGTGCCCTGAAATTTTAACATCTAAAAATTCTTTGAAATGAAATACATCATAATTTATAATGAAGTAAATTAAATGTTAACTACCTGGTGTTGCAGCTGTAGGAGTTGCACTTGGGCTCATGTTAGAACCTTCAGATCAATATTATTGGATGTTATTAACATATAAACTTTTTTATTTTACAAAAAAAGTTGTTTGAAAAGTCATTATCATGCATTGGTATAGATATAGAATGAAATTAACACTTAAAAAGTTGAATTTATTTAATAAAACCTGTTAATAAAATGGAGGAAATTAAATACCTGGTGGTGGGTTAGGGGGAGTCAAATCTGGGGGACTTGAACTTGGACCTTCCAAAAAAAAAAAACGCATAATAACAAAATTCAGTTTTATTTCATAAGAATGTAATAAACTTTCCAATAATATATAAGACAATCGGTTTTGTTTTTGTTGCAGAGTAAATATTATTCTATTTTTCAAGAAAAGTCATGAGATCGATTACTTAGCATTATTCCTTCCTTGAACTTTTAGGAATTAACTCAATCAATAGTTTAAGCTGATGATTGAGGCTCTAAGATATGTTATCCTCTAATATGCCTCTTCATACGAATGCCTATTGGGCTAAAAGCGTAGATGCGCAGTACATGGGCTGAATATTCCACTTTAAACGAGGGGTGATTGATATTCGAACCTATGATCTCTTATCACGTTGGCTTCTGATACCATGTCAAAACCAACTCATTCAAAATTTTAAACTAATGGTTGAGACCGAGACCCCAAAATATCTAATGCCTATAACCTAAAAATATTTAATAAAAACTATCTGAACTTCCAATTTTCCTTTTGAAATATTGAAGCAATCATTTATAGTAAGTCATTAATTTCTTTACTTTAATATTTTTTATTTATATATATTTAGAATAAAACTCTACCATTTCTCAATAGGAGAATTATTGTATCTATTTATTAGGTCATTCCAATCAATTTGGATCTTTATGTCTCCATTTATTAGTTTCGTTTCATAATTTAAATTTTAGAGTATACTTTTAGAATAAATTTTAAAGGTAAAAGTTTTCATGATTTTAAGGAATATATCAATCTCGGTATAAAAAATTATATGAGATTGAAAGCATATCATACAATGATGTGAAAGAGGATAGTTAAATGTGTTAAATATCATCATACTGATGATGTGATTTTTTAATTTAGATCGACAATTATTATCAATTATGAGAAGTGTTTGCTTATTGTTAAATATGATATAATTGTCGTATGAATTTTTTTGTTCAATGAATTGATTGTAAATTCGAAAACAATTTTATCAAAAACACAGATTAGGCTTCTAAAAATAAATAAATAGAAGTAATTATTACCTGGAGATGATGCACTCGTAGATGGAGATGGTGGAGATGGAGCAGACATAGATGGGGAAGGTGCAGATGGAGTTTGCTGGGAGGTTGATCTAGGATTACCTTCATAAAATATATAAGTAACAAATAAAATTAAGCATCTAGTCAAGTTTCTAATTCTACCACCTATACACTAAAAAAAAAAATAATCACAAAATATTTATAAATTTACTTATAAATTTTGATATTTGTGACCCTGAAATATATATGTATAAAGGTTAATTATAGAAGTATTAATTAAAAATGGTATAAAAATAATGAAATTTATTAACCAATCACATATCAACCCACCGAACAAAAGTTTAATTTTCCAGTACTACCACCTAGTTATAAATTGTATTACGCATTTAGGACTATGAATCATATTTTTCATCAAAAACATTTATGTACTATAAATATTATTCATACTAATGGCTTATTATAAAGCAGAAAACTTTACGTTATTAGAGTCGTTAACCTTAAAAATCTAATAAAGATTTGGGAGAAAGTCATGTTACGTAGAGGTGCTTAACAAGGCGGGTTGACCCAACGGATCAAGGTTCGGAACATATTTTAACAGGTCATTAGCTGTTCAGGTCAATAACGGATCTGGTCATTAACTGGCCTTGGTGTAAAGGGTCAGGTCGGGCTGGGTCATATTATAGGAATTGATTGCCACAAAAAATTACCACTTTTTTATATACTCAACGCCCAATGGGCCATCAAGTAAAATAAAAAAAACTATCATGTGAACTTTTTTAAAATGGGTCAAAGTGAATTGGATTTGAATGCGTTTTGACCCGCCCCGCTCCGACCCATTTAAAATTTGACCTGACGGGACCGGTCTCAGTCCATTGAATACCTCTATTCATAAGGATATATGCATCAATTATATTGTTGTATGAGGTTTAATTTGAAGTGGAGTACTTAGGTATAAAAGACATGGTTAAATTTGGATCAAATATAGTATTTACATGACCTTACAACAGTACAATGACGAATGAAACATACCAGAGCAAATAGTGTCAAAAGGAGCATTGATATTGCAAGAATTGAGAAGCACATTGATGCCTTGGACAGCAGTTTCATTGACAACAGGTTTGATGCTGCAAAAACAAGGCGTCTCGTTCGACACAATTTGTGCGACGACCTTACAACAAACATCGTTAAATTGTTGAGTCGACATCGCCCCCCGACGACATGTCATGATCCTGTCCCAGCAAAATGCGGGGCCTTGCTGTTGTTGGGCTGATACTGGCATAAATTGTACTGCCATAAGCAATACAAGTACTCCTGCCATCATTACCGTTTCCATTCCTACGTAATTAGTTTTCATCTTAATTTATGGCTCGTAATTTTGCGTAGTGATAGTTTAATTTGTGTATGTAACAAATATTTATAGTGGGGTTGGCCACACAATAAACTAATTTAAGAATTTTATGAATGTTATAATATATGTACTTAGTTTGCCGCACTTAGATTAATAACGATCGGCCGGCGATTATTTGTATAGTAGTAGTTCTCCACTAAATTTTGACACATTATCAAATTGCCTGTAACCAGCTAATTCTTTTGATGTGATCCTAGATAAATCGCAGCTACCTCTGGTTAGTATTGTATTTAACATTAATATAATGTTTTAATTGACTGTATGTGTTGCTCGTTGCTCTCTCGTTGGCGGGGTAGGGCCGTAGGGGTATGGTTGTCCGCTATATTGCGTCCGGAGTCTGATTTTGTGCGGAGTACTATATTGATAATTATAATTAGGGATGTTCAACAGGTCGGGATAAGGGTTTTGTAAGGGCTAGGTTGAAAATTGATTGAGCCAAAAACAGGCTCTACTATAATTAAAATAAAGCGGGATATATAAGGGCTTAATATAAATCAGAAACGAATTTTTGTAAATATCATAATTAATAGATAATTTAATTATTATAAATGACACGCCACAGGGGATTATTAACGTTCCTACAATTTTTAATTATAAATGATAATTTAATTTATTATAAATTGATTGATGGGGATTATAATAATTTTGAGTAATAAAAACAGGCCGAGTCGGGCTTTTAAAGCCCGCCCCATGCAAACCATATTAAGTTTAAACGATCTTTATCCAATCCAGTCCATATTTGCTTAATTCCGGCCCGACTCATATCCGACCCATTGAAGAACCTTCTCGAGCTGAGGGACTTTTTGACCGCACTCTCCTCTATGGGTATGAGTTGTCGTCTTTCTTTCTTCCCCAGACCCTGACCATAGTTTTCTATAAGTGGGATACATTATGTATGATGATGATTAATAATTTTTTCGAATAAAATGTTGTAACATTTCAAAAATAGGGAAATTCTAACGTTTCAACTTGTCGAGATATTTGCTAGATTTAATTGTTATCTCAACATGGGCAATTACATATTTTAGTTTCAAACAATTATGTTAATCTGGCTTCCTTGCTAATCAATTACTTCTATACATCCTTGTAATGGTTAACTCAGTTTTCCAAGTAGATGTTAAAAGATATATTTGGTAAAAAAATTAGTTGTTGATTCTTAGATGTTTAATAAAAAAAGTGTGGTACAAAATCAAATGCTATTGAAAACCAACTCAAAGAGTATATTTGAAAAAAAATTTTTGGTTACCTTTTAACTTTTGGTTTTTAAGTTGGTTAATCCACCAAAAATGGTATTTGGTATGTAAATGATTTTTAAGCCGGTTGAATATGATGAAATGTGATGTGAAATTTTAACTAATTATGAATACATATTTTGATATTTAAAGAAAATTACTTGAGAAATAATCGGATTTGTTTAAGTACTATTTTTCCGTGTAAAGTCTTGGGTTCAATTCCTCTAAGTTCTCTTCTTGTCAAAGACCAACTCAATCAAAAGCTAAAGCTTATGATTGAGGCTCCAGTATATGTTATATACTCTAACACCCCCTCACACGAAAGCCCATTGGGCTATAGAAGTGTGGATGCAGCATAGGCCCTCTTTGACCTCTTGTCACGTTGGCTTCTGATACCATATCAAGAACCAACTCAACCAAAAGTTTAAGCTTATGGTTGAGGCTCCAGAATATGTTATATATTCTAACACTTCTGCACCCTACCTTGTAATAAAAAAAATTTTAACATGATAATTTAATTATAAATAAATTTAACCAATTAACCCATAATTATATCAATAGCCATAAATTCAATAATGTAAAATAGTTAAAGTGTAAATAGTTCCACTTATAAAAATGTTTTGGACAAGGCTAAAAAAATTCTTAGTTCCCTTAGAAGTTTAAATCAGAGTAAATATTTTTCCTTCTCATTTATTGCTCCATCTTTTTTTTATATTATTATTAGCTTATTTTAATTTGAATTGACTCTTCAGTTTAATCATTACCCAACGTTATTAAGGATTGATTTTTAGATTAAATTGAAACTTATAAGCCAATGGCCACAGTGAGATGGTATAAACTGCATGATATATGTATAGACATTATTCAATAATAATACGGTTCTTTTTGGTCTTCAAATTGTCACCATGTTCAACATTATTCTGTTCTTTAATAAAAGTGTTTTAGAAGATAAAAAAAAAAAATTACACCAATTCGAGTTTTCTTGCATAAATATGATTTTGATGTTTTAGTGATTATCAATTTATTAAACCAATTTTTCAAAATACATCATACATTTGTTAGCAAATTATAAGAAACTACGATACAAATACTCTTAGTGAAAAAAATTATGAAATACTGGCTGGTATTAGATCGATCTACTAAAACATAAAAATTGTAATTACAACAAGTAGGCTAGAGAATGATCCAGTAATAGCAATCTTGTTTGCAGCGCCTGCTTGGGGTTTTCCCATTTCTGCAAATTAAAGATATTAGTAATATTCTGTCAAGTGTTCATTTTTTTTATAGATTTAAGAAATTGTATTTTTAATTGCTTTTTGATTATTATACTCTTTTCGCCTATAAAAATTTGTACATGTTGAAATATTTTAATTAAAAAAAGATAAATTTTAATATGCTTTTGATGGCTAAAATGATTTTATAGAATATATTTTTTTACTCATGTTTAAGTATAAGTACTATATTTTTATTCATTATATTATATGACAATTAATTCTATGTATTATCAAAAACAAATGACAAATATACTTTTTCAAACAAATCACATCACCTTTTTAAATTAACACTATAGCATAACTTACTTTAAATAGGACATATTTAGTGATTGTTGTAAATGGGCTATGACAATGGTGAATAAACAAACATAAAACAAATGCAAAAATAAACACCAAAAACAGAGCACAACAATGGAGAAGTAAAAAAAAACCAAGAAATATGAGGTATCTAAGGATACCTCCCCCTCAAATCCTTGAGAACACAAGTATCTTATCTTATCATTAATATAATCAATAATACATTAATGACTCACCTTTCCAATCCTTGAGAACACAAGTATCTTATCTTAATTTAAATGTCACTATTTAAAATTTCTAATGATATCTATAGTGTATTTAATGACATATATTAAATTGTTTAGCAACATACTAAAAAATCATACTAAAACTTTTTACAATACAAAATAGTGACGTTTCTAATAAATGTCACTATAGACTATAGTAACAATTACATATGTCACTAAAGGCCAATTAAAATGTCATTAAATCACTTTATAGTTGAACTTAAAATAAAACCAATAATTATTAGTCTAAAAATATAAATCAACGACATTTATTTTAATGCCACTAAATCCTATATCGCCAAAAGTTATTTTTTTTTCTAGTTGTAGGTGAGTGACAAGAGATCAATTACCCGTTTTATTTTCACTAGAAGCAGGACTGAAAGCAGTGATGTTTTCTGCTGTTAACCCTTCACATGTAAAAGCATAAATTTAATAACAAAAAAAAAAATCTAAGATACAACCCAAATTGAAGAAATTGGAAAATTAAACAAGGACATAATTACCTGGGGGTGGCTTCATCAATATACCTGGTGCTTCACTTGGTGCATCACCTTCAGGTTTTTAATATCAAGTGTAAATTAAAAAATAACCACATTACTTTTACAAGGATAAAGTTTATATCATCCTAGCTCTTAAATTCGGTCTAAATAAACGTCACAGTGATAATATTGAGATAATATATAGAATTAATGTGTAAAATATATATATATATATATATATATATATATATATATATATATATATATATATATATATATATATATATATATATATATATATATATATATATATATATATATATATATTGTTAAGCATATGGACTCTCACAGTGCCTTATTACCCTCACATGATATTACTTAATGCTATTTGTAAAGTGTTTGTTAGAGTATTTTGGCCTTTTGTAAAAATTTTGTTAGGCATGTATTTTAGTATGCTTGACATGTCATGCATTGTTTGTTAAGTCTTTCCTTTCTAAAAAAATGAGAAAGAAAAGGCTAAACAAACGATGCATGACATGTCAAGCATGCTAAAGTACACATCTAATAAACTTTTTATAAAAGGCCAAAATACTCTAACAAACAGTATTACAAATAGCATTAAGTAATATCATGTGAGGGTATTAAGGCACTGTGAGAGTCATATGATTAACATATATATATATGCACTCTATAATAAGGTTATTAATTAGAGACTATATATTATGGGTTAGTCTAATAATTGAGGCCTTTTTCTTTTACTACTGTTATAGGAATTTGATTTTCATAATTAATATAAGGATTTTCTAACAATCTCAAACAAAAAAAAAGTTAACAAATATCAATGAAAAATAAGGAGTGTTATGATTTGGGAGAATGCTATAATTCCTTGATATTTTCAATCCATTTTAACTTAATTTGATTATGCTTATCAAAGTCAAGTTTTTATTTAAAACTAGCATTTTCATTAAATGCATTTGCCATTTCATAATTTTTTTTGCATTCAAATTAATTTTTATTTTGAAAGAAAAAAAATCATTCAAATTCTTACACTATAAAAAGTAACCGTTAAAATTGCATTATTATAGTGGTTAGCTTTAAAAACAAATCACTATAAAATTACCCGTTTTATTAATTGATATTGATAATCCAATATTTCACTTATTTGCTGTAAATAATCATACCTTTGGATTATGTTTTAATAATCTAATATTTGTCTTTAGTTTATTATCAGCATAATCTTTATTTTATAATAATACAACTTTTATCCTTAGTTTGCTATCAGCATCCCCTATTAATATGCTGGCAGCAAAGTAAGGGCAAATGTTGATTTATTAAAAAATAATCCAAAATTAAAATTATTGATAACAAATAGGTAAAATATTAGAATATTAACATCTATTTTTCTTTTTTATTATTAGTTGTAGTACATTGTTTTCGCTACAATTAACATATTTGTTATGATATAAATGAAAAATGATGATAGTACTTGTTAAAACGTACGTACCAGAGCAAATAACGTTAAACGTAGCACCAATTTTACAAATGTTGAGAAGCTGAGAAACACCCTCGGCAAGTGAAGGATCTTGTTCAAGAATTGGCTTAAGACTGCAAAAACACGTCGTATTATTATTCAATTCATCAATAAAAATAGGACAACATTCCACGTCGAATTCTTGTGCTGTCATCGCATTTTTCCTGCAAGCACCGATCTTTTTCCAGCATTCTCCGGGAAGATCTTGTTGTGCTGATGATGGCACAATTTGTGTAGACATCAATATTATTAGTCCAATCACCATTGCCACCTCCATTACTACTACGTATTCTCTCATCTTTAAATTTCCTTATAAGTTGATCGTTTAACGTTGAAGTTTATGTATAAATCGTGTTTTTAGTATTTATAAGGAGGTTAATTAAGAGGGCTTATAGTTATTGTCTTGTTGACTTAAATAAAGCATGTTTGACTTTTCGATGTGTTGGTATACTCTACACTTAGACTAATTACTCCTTGCCCACTATTTTTTGTAATAGTACTCCACTAACTTTATACATTGTCAGTTTATCACTATATACGTACAACTTATATGCCAACTAAGTTTAGGGTTCACTTTTATTTAATCAAAAATTTAAGGGTTTGATTGAACTAATCAACTAAAGTAGTAAGATGATTGTTAGTTTGGTGTACTTGTTTGTTGATACTACTATGATCAATTTAAGGAGCGAAAACGATGACTAAAGGAAAAAAACAATTGAATAAATAGAGTATAGCTTAATCAATTAGCTAGCTAATTAGTGCAGAAAATTAAAATGAAAATGCGATAGTTAAGCAAATATGATAAATTGAAATTGAAATCGGGTCATAAAAAGGGAAAATCTCTTCAAAAAAAGTAACATCACGAGACACAATAAATTTCTTTAAGTCTAAATCAAATAGTCTCCAACCTTTCTGTCCGAAGGGATAACCCACAAAAATACACTTTCGACTTATGCTGGCAAATTTGTCGCCTTTGCAATCTTTATTGTGAGCAAAACAAAGGCAACCAAAGGTACGTATGATTTCATAAGACGGTTGGGTATTAAAGAGAATTTCATAAGGAGTTTTATTTTGAAGAATTGGAGAAGGTGTTCTATTAATGAGATGAGCAGCGGCTAAAACACTTTCGCCCCAAAAATATATTGGCAAATTTGCCTGAAATCTCAAAGCCCTTCCTACATTAAGAATGTGTTTATGTTTCCTTTCTACCCGACCGTTTTGTTGAGGAGTCCCAACACAAGACCTTTGGAACAAAATACCAATAGCATTGAAGAAATCAAGCAAGCAATTAAATTCAGTGCCATTGTCACTTTGAACTATTTTAATAGTCTGAGAAAATTGCCTATCAACCATAGCAACAAATGACATAAACATATGGAAAACTTCAGTTTTATCAAGCAATAAATAAATCCATACGGCACGGGAAAAATCATCCACAATAGTCAAAAAATATCGAGCTCCACAAGAGGAGGGATGTCTATACGATCCCCATAAATCACAATGTACCTTTTCAAAAATCCTAGAGGCTCGGTTTTCACTTAAACTAAATTTATTTCTAGGATGTTTAGCACGAAAACATGTTTCACAGGCTTTATTTAAGCTTCCCTTACAGTCACTAGCAGGAGGGAGGAGCTTCACTACCCGTTCCGATGGATGTCCCATTCTTTTGTGCCACAATTCCAATGTTGAAGAGACAGCATTAACAGAAATATTTCGAACTGGATCCACACCATCGAAGTAAAAAAGTCCGTTCCGCCTAACACTCGTTCCAATCACCTCCCTCGACTGGTCCTGTATAGTACACGAAGAGGAGTTAAATTGTACAGTACATTGATTTTCATCAATTAATTGCGATACAGAAATTAAATTGCAGCGTAATTCCGGAACAAATAAAACGTTTTTAAGTATTATGGCATTTGTTAATTGAATAGAGCCTTGTTTTGTGGCTGTCAAGGATTTCCCATCAGGAAGTGTTACTGGACAGACCACATTGTGAACATCCAAGAACCAAGAATCGTTACAGGTAACGTGGCGCGATGCTCCGGTGTCGATAATCCACATAGTATGATCAAACTCACCATTCAACCTGTCATCTGGTATTTTGATATTACCAACAAAATTCGCAAGCGCCTTCCATTGATCGGCCGAGAAGGCAGAGGAAGATGGTGTGGAAACTGACCCACGATCTTCTGCCACAGCATTAGCACGCACAGGGATATTACCTTTGCCAGAGGGAGGTGGTTTGCCACGACTTGCTCCACCACCTTGCGACTTGGGCGCATAAGGCCACCATTCGGGATAACCAATAAGCTCAAAGCATCCTGATACAGCGTGACCCCGTTTCTTGCAATGTGTACAGAAGCGATTATACTTTTCTGCTTTGTCCTTATGAACGTCAGAATAGCTTGACTTACCAGTACTAGTAGTACGAACCGCGAAGCCAACGATATCAGAGGGTTTGTCTTCTTGGGTAGTTTTCGCAATGCGTACCCGTTCATCTTGAGCAATTATTTGATATGCTCTATCAAGAGAAGGTAATGGATCTTGGGAAAGAATGTTAGCACGAGCTTGGGCATAATACTCGATATAAAGACCCATTAAAAATTGATGCAACCTCGTGTTGTCTTGCCTTTTCTCGTGTTCCATTCCGGCAGTGCAGGAAGCACAACAAGAGCACGTTATTAAAGGTTCATAATTGGCAAGTTCTTCCCACAAAGCTGTTAATTTACCAAAGTACGTGGCAACGAACATCGTTTTGGATTGTTCACAGCGAGAAATTGAGGTTTTTAATTGCTGAATGCGAGGACCGTTCACCACACGAAAACGAGCCTTCAAAGTATCCCAAAGACGCTTTGCATCTTTGTATTTCGAGAGTGTCTGCTTGACCTCAGAATTAATAGTGTTCATAAGCCATGAAATCAACATGGCATGTATGGTGTTCCAATCTTCTTGAGTGCAAGGAAAAACTGGCGACGTGATTTTTCCGTTTAAGAAACCAAATTTACGTCGGGCTTCCAAGGCTGTTTGAATATCGCTTGCCCATTCATCGTAATTATCACCATTCAATCGAGTTGGGGTGATGAAATCGCCAGGACGATCATGGGGACCAAGGTAAAAAGGAGATGTGTTATCCATACGGGGAGGAGGTGGTGCAGTTTCTGTGTTATCGCCAGCCATGGATAACTACTGTGTTTGTAAGTTTCTGTTTTTTTTTTTTTTTTTTTTTTTTTTTTTTTGATTTTCCTAAGCGTCTGATACCATGATAAATTGAAATTCAAGGCTCCAAAAAGTTGTCTGATTTCATTGAATGAAGGCTAATTTATACATCATATGAGAATAATTCTAGAATATAATTCTATATAAAGAAATCCTAATAATAACCATAATTGAGCCTATAATTGAGGAAAAAGATATTGTAAATATTCCTACAATATTTATCTTCCAAGAATAGGATATCATAATCCCAATAATATCTTAACAAAATAAGCAACACCAAAATTTTAACGATGTTGATTAATAGTATACAGATATGTCCTTTCTTAAGCTAGTGTTTGTGTTAATGTAAGGACTAGAGCTTGAAGCTCACTAATTAAGGGATTACAATCAATATATGACTTTGGCTTGAGTTAAAATATTATAAATAAGGAAAAATATACAAGGAGAACGGAGGGAGAAAGAGAGAATATATACAATATGGTACAAAATATACATGCAAAATATTAAGAGTGTAACAACTTCTTAGAGCTTGCAAAAAGCTTGTAAAACAATGACTTGCTTGCTCGTTCGAGCGATGGCTTGCTTCTTCGAGCAGCAATTCTTATTAAGCTTTTGTCTCACTAATTTCGGCGTACTTATTTGAGCCTTCATGATCCAACTCTTTTAGCGGCCTATATGTCGGAAAAATGTTTCTTCATGTGATGTTTCAACATTACATATGCTCAATGCACTATAATGCTCCAAAACACATGTTACAAAACACATAAGTTTAGTCGGCATTGATCAGTCGGAGGTACCACTTTGTTGGTAGTAGGAATTTAGTCGGAATTTCCGACTGAAGAGTGTTAGTCAGTAAAGTAGTCGGAATTTTCCGACTGATTGCGGATAGTCGGTGATGTTCAGTCGAAATATCACTGTTTTTTTTTGTGTTGTCTATAAAATGACCAAGTCTAAGAGTATCAATACAAGCACACAATATTAAGCATAAGAATTACGTAATAAATCTAAATATTCGTCAAGATAATAATATACATAAAATATTTGTAATATTCTAATCTATGATCAACATATACGTCTTTGTTGAGGAAAAGAGAAGCAACGAGAAGATAACAGAAGAAATTGTTTCTTATGTCATTCATTGAAAAGGATTACAACTTATGGCCGGGTATATATACACATAAAAGCATAAGGAAAATTAACAAAACAGAAAGTAGTTATTAAGCCTAACAACTATTGCTGAGGTGTCCATGTGCCTTTATGTAATATCCACATGTGTTGAATTTCCTCCAGATGTTAAAAAGACTTCAGAACTGATATAATGCTTTTAGAGCTAAGTCTTCATATTCAACAGAGTTACAGCAGGACTTGGACCTTCACCTACTAATATTAAAAGAAAGAGAACGTATTTTTTAACTAAAAGTTTGAATTGATGTTTGTATGTGTATAAAATTTTTAGTGGTGGAGGGTTGGCCCTAAGATCTTAAAATTTAGAGGGCGAAAAATATATTATAGATCCTAATTATTAATTAATGCCAAGTATCATGAAAGGTTTTGAGCATATTCAACATATGCTCGATCGTATTGGGCCCTGAAAAATTAGGATCCTCAATATTAAACCACTTAGCAGATGAAAAATTACACAGAACCTTTATAAAATTTGTCAATTTTTGCTCTGCTTCCGCCCAATGTATCTACCGCTCATAAGATGCCGCCAGAGGGTTAATTGGATAATATTGGGAGCCTGAGAAGGATTCTAATCAAGAAAAGTGGTGATAGTAAAGAAACATTCTTTCTCAGTAGTTGAAGTCTGTTCAATGGTAGCATAGGAATTTTCGGTGATATTAAACGACGAGCTTGACGGTTCCAATTCCGGATTGGATTAATTGTTGTTTACATGATCTACGATGCAAGCTGATATATCATCCCAGCATGTTCCTTCCAGACCTGACAATTAGGAACAATTGACTATTAACTAACGTTACAATAAAAATCAATTAAAGCGGTGGAAATAAAGTTTTTTTTTTAAATTTTTTCGGAATGCATTGGAAAAATATAGTTTAGTAAGATTTTATTGAATTTGTCTTAGTGTATATTTCATTACATTAGTTTTTGATAATTTTTTATGTTATGCATTTTGCAGATATTTAATATTTTAATAATACATTGAATAGCATAAAAATTTATAGATAGTTATTAAAAAAAGGTATACACCACATTACTTGCATAAGTACCTCATCCCTCAATAGCTTTCGCCAAAGAGACCGAGATAATGGATTTATTTGGCAACTAGCTATAGTTTAGGGTATAATTTGAAAAAAAAAAAATCTTAATTTGAAAGCTGTAATTTGCATATTATTCTTTTGACTAAAAAATCTGTAATTTTCAGCTGGCTTAAAAATATTTTATCAATTTTTTTATTTTTTGACTACTTTAAAAGTCAAAAGCCAAAACCGGCTAAAAAATTATGCTCCATTAAAAAATAACAATAAAAATTTACAAATAAACATATAAAAGCACACATAAATGTGTACCCATGGGAGTAGGAGCCGGGGGTAGGCCGCTTTGGCTTGGCGCTAGAACAACTTGCTCAAAAGAAGGAGCAAACTTCATATAAAAACATAAACATAACAATTGCTACCATTCTCATTTCTATGCTGTTTTGTCTCATTTTCAACTCTTGTTTGGATTATGTATGTTGGTTTCCTTGTATACTTGATTTTTGATAATTTAATATATGCTTTATCAACATATATATTTATAATATAATTTTAGTACTAGGGTTTAGATCTCATCAACATTTTAATTTAGCATTATCTAAGTTGAAATAAGTATTTTTTTTCTCGGACAACGTTTTGTATTTAATTCTCACATAGTTATCATATTTCTTTAACCTACATACCAATGTAAATATAAAAAATAAATAAATTGAATGTCATCAACATATATTATTAGCTATGCAGCAATTACTTGACCAAGATTAATCACTTAATTTGAATTAAATAACTTAAACCTCAATAATAAAAGTTATATTTTTTATAACATAGTCAATATTTTACTTCCTTCATTGCATCATCAAACAAAAGGCACATAAATACAAGCAACCAAATTTCTAAAAAATATACTAATCTTTCTCGATCGGCCATCTAGGAATGAATATTTTGTGGAGTACTTTTTTATATTTGGTGAAGATTAATGTCAAATTATCCTTTGTTTATTAATGATATGGTATTTACGAACTTGAAATGAAAAGGGGAAATTTATGAGTAACCCTAGTCCCTATGGTTGGATCAAAGCCTAAAATTGTCTTATATTTTGATATAAGTGTGTCGCTAGTATTAGTTGATCTATTTAATTCATATATAGGGTGTATTTCACGGTGAGACTGTTTTCTACTTTCTCCGTTTCACAATACTCATTACATTTAATAATAATAGTATTCATCTTTAATCTTATTTCGGTAATTTCAATTTATACATAAATATATAGTCATATGAGATCTTGAATATTCTTAAAGCCTAGTTTTCTAATATATAATTTCATATAATTTGATGAAGAAAGATGAAAATCATGGATGTTTGTTAAAGAAGACGACGGAAAATAATAAGCATATGTTATTTTAAGTTAAATTAAAAAAAATATTAGACTTGTCCTAAAGATGGTCTCTCAAAAATACTTTCTTTTTCATTTTTTTTTTCTAATTGCCCAAATGGTCAAGTTTTGCTTAATTGTGTCATTATATACGACTTTTGATCATCTGTATTTAAAATTTACGGTCAAAATTTCAAAATCGCAAGGTATATAATAATTATTTCACACATATACGTTCTTATATTTTGTTGTTTTCAAGTACAGTTTCGATCACATCTGATCTCTCATTTCTTAAAAAATGAGGTTGTGAACGCAAACATCGTGCCGATATACCATTGGTTTTTCTCAATGTCGTCTATTCATGTATACTGATTATTAACCATTTTTAATTTGTTATTCCTTAGGCTTTGTTTCTGCTTTTTTTTTTTTTTTAGGATTGATGGTTTTACCGGATTTAATTAAACTATATCATCCTCTTGTTCAAAAGTTATATATCCTCGATAATTCCAAAAAAAAACATTTTTTCATTGTAATATTTTAATAGAATATATAACAAGTGTTGGCTTAGGATTATCAATATTATTTGCAGTCTTTGGTTGAGTTGATTAATTAATTTGGTATCAAAAGTCAATTACGTGATGAAAGTCACGTATTCGAGTTTCATTCATCTCTTAATTTCAAGTTAAATATTTAGCAGTATTGATGACAAAAGCATGTGTTGCATTCACTCTTAATTTAGCCCAAAAATTCTTGTGAAGAATGAATGATAGGATGTATTGGTGGAAAATAATTCAAATGTGATCTCCCATCGTAGAATTAGAAAAATATTGACTAGCATATAATTTGGATTAGGTACTTCTGTTGGGATGAGTTATCCCACATCGATA
>NC_080061.1:5986257-5988757 GCF_026212465.1 Amaranthus tricolor
TATATATATATATATATATATATATAACATGGCAATGTAATGCATTTTAATTAGATTGGATATTTTGAAATTCAATCTTCATTCCAAACTTTATCATGGTATCAGAGCGGGATTGAGATCCCTTACCTTTTGCTTCTGTTCGTGTATTCTTCAAGTAATATATTTTTTTCTCTTTTCTTTGTTCTTCTTGAATCGTTCTTTCTCTTCTTTATTTTTAAGTCTCTGTTTTGTTCATGGCTTCTCAAAATCAAAGCACCTCTACAAACATGGAGTCTGCTACACGGATTTCTTTTGATCAAACTCAAAATCTTGGTAGTGTATATTACATACATCCGTCCGATCATTCTACTTTAAAACTTGTCACTATGCCTTTTAATGGAACCAGATTTGCTGATTGGAAAAGGTCTATTGTTATTAGCCTTGTTTCCAAGAATAAATTGGCATTTGTTGATGGTAGTTTGCCAAAACTAGAAGATAATTCATCAGATCTTAAAGCATGGGAGAGATGTAATACAATGGTGATAGGTTGGATTCTGACTTCTTTAGAAAGAACAGTTGCTAAAAATGTGATGTATTATAACACTACTAGGGATGTATGGATCAATCTTGAGGACAAATTTGGACAATCTTCCTCTACGCAACTTTATCATATTCAAGAAGATCTAGCTTCTCTCACTCAGTCCGGATCGAATATTGCAGAATATTATACTAAGGCAAAAGCACTATGGGATGAACTAGACAATGTAGATCCTTTGTTCATATGTTCTTGTAATGGATGCAAATGTGACACAGCGAAAACAATTTGCAGCAGCAAGAAAATCAAAGAATCATCAATTTCTTGATGAAATTGGACGAGCATAACAACCAAATTAGAACTAATATTTTCATGATGGATAAGCTTCCTAATCCTTCTCAAATTTATAGACTTCTTATGCAAGAACAAAGACACAAAGAAATCAGTAAAATGAGTGTCATTCCTACTGAGCCTGCTGCTTTTGTTGTAGATAAACGGAAGTTTCATGATAGGAACTATAAAAACGACTCTCATCCATCCAATGAAAAAAGAAAAAGTAGTTATTTTTGTGAGCACTGTAAAATTTCCGGTCACGCTATTGAACGGTGTTTCAAGATCCATGGATACCCTAACTCCACCAAATCTCTTCCAAACAAGAAGTTTGCTGCAAATAGTGTTATTTCTGAAGAAAATGCTATGCACATACTCAATCTCTTCCAAACATGGAAGCATATCATTCTGGTTTTACAACTACTCAATATAATACTCTTCTTATGCTCCTTGGAAAGAAAGATACTGCGAATGAAAAAATCTCTTTTAATGATGCTTCAGCTAATTTAGCAGGTACTTTATGCCAATCTTCCTTTTATGATGATGTACATTGGATAATTGATAGTGGAGCAACGGATCATATGTGCAACACTATCAAATTATTCCAGGATCTTAGAGACATTTGAGGAAATGACCATAGTATTACCATACCAGATGGTAATAAAATGGTTGTCAAGAAAATTGCTTATGTGCATTTGAAAGAAGGATTAATTCTCAAAAATGTGTTGTTTGTTCCAAAAATACAATTCAACCTTATTTCTATCAACAAGTTAACAGTTGATACTGCTATGCACATACTTTTCACTACTAACTCTTGTTATCTCCAGGATCATTCTATGAGAAGGTCCTTGCATCTTGGTAAACTTCACAATGGACTTTATTACACATTGGACAATATCCTACTACCTACTCATGATGACAAAGCTTTTTCCAATAAAGCAAGCATAGTCACTTTTGCTTCTAAAAGTTCCATAGAACACGCCAAGCTCTTGCATCCAAGACTTGGTCATTTACCTTTTTCAAGAATGAAATTGATGTTTCCGAACTTGGATGTAAAAGTTGTCCAAGAAAATTTCATTTGTTCAATATGTCCAAAGGCTAGGCAAACTAGAATTTCCTTTCCTCATAGCCATGTAAAGTCTAATTCACCTTTTGAATTGTTACATGTTGATGTGTAGGGACCGTATAATAATAAAACTCACTCTAGTTGTAGCTCGTTTCTTACTATTGTTGATGATTTTTCACGCAACACTTGGTTGTATTTGATGAAATCTAAAGATCAAAGTGTGATTTTTTTGCAGCAACTTATTAATCATATTGAAACTCAGTTTCATGGTCATGTAAAAATTATTCGCACAGATAATGCCAAAGAACTGTGCGAAGGTGCAATGTTAAAATTTTATCATTCTAAGGGAATTCTCCATCAAAAGAGTTGTGCTGAAACACCGCAACAAAACGGTGTTGTAGAGCGCAAGCACCGTCATCTTCTTGAAACAGCTCGAGCTCTTTCTTTCCAATCAAATTTACCTTTGATTTTTTGGGGTGACGTTGTCCAATGTGCTACATATTTAATAAATCACATGCCTCTTACATCCATTGGTAATATATCTCCTTATGAAAAGTTATTTGGGCACCCACCTAACAATGATCATCTTA